>NC_069733.1:1361967-1401967 GCF_027358585.1 Pangasianodon hypophthalmus | reverse complement strand
GATTAAGGGTTTTATGGAGTGTGTGTGTGTGTGTGTGTGTGTGTGTTAACGACAGTATTTTAGGGTCATGGTTGAGGTTACAGCCTTCAGCTTAGTTTCGCACAGCACTCAGTGTGAACAAGGACACACACACACACACACACACACACACACACACTGATCACAAACACGAACACACAAACACCCTTCCAGTGAGTGGAGAATAATCGTCAGTCTGTCAGTAAGACAGATCCATGATCAGTGGAAATATGAACGCGAGCTCAGATTTGAGGGTGAGGAGAAAAATAACTTCAGGATATAAATTCCTCTCCTTTCCATCTGTTCAACAAAAACATCTAGAGGACAACAAAATAAGCAATTTTTTGGGAGTCTGGACTGTAGGTTCTCTGTGATTGGTGGATTACTTACGTTTGTGAACACTGGGTGTGTCCAGGCTCTTGGAGCTGTGGGTGGCATTGAGGCTCGGCTGCAGACACGCCAGCATGGCGGCTCACACACACACACACACACACACACACACACGCGCGCACAGGTGCGCACTCTCCCAGACGCACTCCAGAGACACCCAGGACGACCTGCAGGATGTGAGAACAAACACACACACAGATAAGAGACATCAAAATCAGAAAATGTGTGTGTGTGTGTGTGTGTGTGTGTGTGTGTGTGTGTGTGTGTGTGTGTGCGCGTGTAGGGTATCATAGTGTACCAAAGTTGACGCCTTTATTGAATCTATATCAATACACTAACTCATACTCCTCAGACAAGTGTAAAAACACACACACAGTCTGGAATGGCTCTGTGGCAGTGGGTGAAGTCATTACGGAGTCGACCTCCTGAACTGGAAGACGCTATCTAAAGTATCCGCTACAGTAATTAGCCACTAACGAGGTCTGCTTCATGTTCCGGATAGACAAGGTCATGACAACACACACACACACACACACAGTGTGTGTTCACACAGGCAGCTCAAATTATTGTACACTCTTTTTCTTGTGAGCGTGTAGTATCTTCAGTCTACTGATAGTTGCCATGGTGAGAGTGAGACAGGCACAGAGAGCAAGACAGAGTGAGCGAGTGAGACGGACAATGAGAGAGAGAGCAAGACAGACAGTGAGAGAGAGAGAGCAAGACAGACAGTGAGAGAGTGAGAGAGACAGACAGTGAGAGAGAGAGTGAGACAGACAGTAAGAAAGCAAGGCAGTAAGTGAGAGAGTGAGACAGATACAGAGAGTGAGAGAGACAGAGAGTGAGAGAGACAGTGAGAGAGTGAGAGAGACTGAGAGAGTGAGAGAGACTGAGAGAGTGAGACAGACAGTGAGAGAGTGAGACAGACTGAGAGAGTGAGACAGACTGAGAGAGTGAGACAGACAGACATTGAGAGAGAGAGTGAGACAGATACAGAGAGTGAGAGAGACAGTGAGAGAGTGAGACAGACTGAGAGAGTGAGACAGATACAGAGAGTGAGAGAGACTGAGAGAGTGAGGCAGACTGAGAGAGTGAGACAGACAGTGAGAGTGAGACAGACTGAGAGAGTGAGACAGACAGACAGTGAGAGAGAGAGTGAGACAGATACAGAGAGTGAGAGAGACAGTGAGAGAGTGAGACAGACTGAGAGAGTGAGACAGACTGAGAGAGTGAGAGAGACTGAGAGAGTGAGGCAGACTGAGAGAGTGAGACAGACAGTGAGAGTGAGACAGACTGAGAGAGTGAGACAGGGAGACTACACAGTTCACCTTATTCAGCAGCTTTTGTGCCATTCAGCAGTAACAGAACCACTTTTACATCACACACTCTTTCAACCAATCAGAATGTGCCCTTACTCTGTCAAAGTATACCGACCAATCAGATTTCACCCTTAACCAAAATGACCAAAATGCCTGTTCCTAGTGTATTTATTTATACACATCCATGTTCATAGTTCATACCATAACCTTTATAACTCTGACTGTGCTAACATAAAAAAGAAAAATTGATCAGTATGATCAGTATGATCAATTTGTGTGTGTGTGTGTGTGTGTGTGTGTGTGCAGTTAAATAAACTGAGCTGCTTTGCAAAATCAGATGCAAAAAAGCTGCTCTGTTCCCACAGTCTGAACACATTCCATAACCAACCAAGCGCTAACACACACACACACACACACACACGCGCACACACACACAGTATGTCTGTTTATACATCCATACACAAATCTATCCATCCATCAATACACATGTTCATCTTTCTGTCTGTCTATCTACCATTCTGTCATTCCTGTAATCACACTCATGGCTCACTCTGTCATTCCTGTAATCACACACATGGGTTACTCTGTCATTCCTGTAATCACACACACGGGTCACTCTGTCATTCCTGTAATCACACACACGGGTCACTCTGTCATTCCTGTAATCACACACACGGGTCACTCTGTCGTTCCTGTAATCACACTCATGGCTCACTCTATCATTCCTGTAATCACACACACGGGTCACTCTGTCGTTCCTGTAATCACACACACGGGTCACTCTGTCGTTCCTGTAATCACACACATGGGTCACTCTGTCCTTCCTGTAATCACACACACGGGTCACTCTGTCGTTCCTGTAATCACACACACGGGTCACTCTGTCGTTCCTGTAATCACACACACGGGTCACTCTGTCATTCCTGTAATCACACACACGGGTCACTCTGTCATTCCTGTAATCACACACACGGGTCACTCTGTCATTCCTGTAATCACACACACGGGTCACTCTGTCGTTCCTGTAATCACACACACGGGTCACTCTGTCATTCCTGTAATCACACACACGGGTCACTCTGTCGTTCCTGTAATCACACACACGGGTCACTCTGTCGTTCCTGTAATCACACACACGGGTCACTCTGTCGTTCCTGTAATCACACACACGGGTCACTCTGTCATTCCTGTAATCACACACACGGGTCACTCTGTCGTTCCTGTAATCACACACACGGGTCACTCTGTCGTTCCTGTAATCACACACACGGGTCACTCTGTCGTTCCTGTAATCACACACACGGGTCACTCTGTCATTCCTGTAATCACACACACGGGTCACTCTGTCGTTCCTGTAATCACACACATAGCTCACTCTGTCATTCCTGTAATCACACACATGGGTCAGTCTGTCATTCCTGTAATCACACACACGGGTCACTCTGTCATTCCTGTAATCACACTCATGGCTCACTCTGTCGTTCCTGTAATCACACACACGGGTCACTCTGTCATTCCTGTAATCACACACACGGGTCACTCTGTCATTCCTGTAATCACACTCACGGGTCACTCTGTCATTCCTGTAATCACACTCATGGCTCACTCTGTCATTCCTGTAATCACACACACGGGTCACTCTGTCATTCCTGTAATCACACACACGGGTCACTCTGTCATTCCTGTAATCACACTCATGGCTCACTCTGTCATTCCTGTAATCACACTCATGGCTCACTCTGTCATTCCTGTAATCACACTCATGGGTCACTCTGTCATTCCTGTAATCACACACACGGGTTACTCTGTCATTCCTGTAATCACACACATGGGTCACTCTGTCATTCCTGTAATCACACACACGGGTCACTCTGTCATTCCTGTAATCACACTCATGGCTCACTCTGTCATTCCTGTAATCACACTCACGGGTCACTCTGTCGTTCCTGTAATCACATTCATGGGTCACTCTGTCGTTCCTGTAATCACATTCATGGGTCACTCTGTCATTCCTGTAATCACACACACGGGTCACTCTGTCATTCCTGTAATCACATTCATGGGTCACTCTGTCGTTCCTGTAATCACACTCACGGGTCACTCTGTCATTCCTGTAATCACACACACAGGTCACTCTGTCATTCCTGTAATCACACACATGGGTCACTCTGTCATTCCTGTAATCACACACACGGGTCACTCTGTCATTCCTGTAATCACACACACGGGTCACTCTGTCATTCCTGTAATCACACTCATGGCTCACTCTGTCATTCCTGTAATCACACTCATGGCTCACTCTGTCATTCCTGTAATCACACTCATGGCTCACTCTGTCATTCCTGTAATCACACTCACGGGTCACTCTGTCATTCCTGTAATCACATTCATGGGTCACTCTGTCATTCCTGTAATCACATTCATGGGTCACTCTGTCATTCCTGTAATCACACTCTGTCCTGATAGGATTTTTATCATGTTCTGTCAATATAATTGACATTTTTTTAGTTAGTGTGTTTGTTCGTGCAGCCTGAATGCCAGCTGGAAAAAAAAGAGACGAGACACAGACACCACGACCCTGAGACACAGACTGAGGAGGAGTGGAGGGGTGATAATGCAAATGACATGCATGACCCTGTTCTCCACACACACACACACACACACTCACACACACATCCCTGAAGCAGCAGGTTGACTGCTGTTACAATGCTAATGAGACACTATTCATCTGATGGCATGCAGACAGACAGAACGGAGAGAGGGAGAGAGAGAGAGAGAGAGAGAGAGAGAGAGAGACTCACACATACACAGAGATACATTCAGACAGACAGAAAGAGATGCAAATAGAAAGACAGAGAGAGAGACAGAAAGAAAGAAAGAAAGAAAGAAAGAGAAAGAGAGACAGAGAGAGACAGACAGATAGAGAGAGAGAAACAGAGAGAAAGACAGACAGATAGAGAGAGATTTAATGAGGGTTTTCCTCATGCTGACTGAAGATAACCTCTTAAGGGTCAAATAAGGACAGAGTGAGACAGACATGAATTAAAAGACAGTAAAAGTGTGTGTGTGTGTGTTCAGTGCAGTCACATATCAGACTATCCTGACACACAGACAATTTACAGCACACTCACCCACACACAGAGCTGTTACAGCCCCCTATTTAACGTATCTGAGGGCGAATGCTAGCTGCCTAAATCTTATTAACTGTGAGGGAGGGGGCGGAGCCAAGTGACATGGTTACAATGACAGACAAGACAGACAGAGTCAGACAGACAGACAGAGAGTCAGACAGACAGACAGAGAGAGACAGACAGACAGACAGACATAGAGTCAGACAGACAGACAGAGAGAGAGACAGACAGACAGACAGACAGTCAGACAGACAGAGAGTCAGACAGTCAGACAGAGAGTCAGACAGACAGACAGAGAGTCAGACAGAGAGACAGACAGACAGACAGAGAGTCAGACAGACAGACAGACAGAGAGTCAGACAGACACACTGGAGGATCTTAGAGCACTGTTAAATCCTGAATGGAGTTAGGCGTTATAATATATTACTGTATTCTGATAGCTACTAAACAGCGTAAATAATTAGCATGCTAAAAGTAAACACTCAATATTGCTAGATTGTTAGATCTGACTCAGCGATGTCCACATATTTATTTACGTACAGCTCCACTTTACAGACTGCAAAAAGCCCAATCTCACACACACAGACACACACACACAAAGGCTAATCACACACAGACAACAACAGAACAGAGATTAGCGCTTGTTTGGAGACAAGGTGACCTCGTCTCCTGAGGGGCGGCAAACACACAATAGAACTCTCACAAAGCCAGACGCGCACACACACATACACACACACACACGCACACACACACAGAGCTATGCAGTGAGTCTGTCACAACGCCTCAGAGAGACACTAACGCTAAACCAGAGTGATGTGTCTCTTTACAGCTTTGTTGTGACACAGAGAGAAATACAACTGTGTGTGTGTGTGTGTGTATGTGTGTGTATGAGAGAGACAATTTTTTCCTGTGAAAACAGACACCAATTACTTTCAACAAAGGCAATTAGCGTGTTAGCAGAGTTTGTGTCACCTCTTTCTCTCTCACAAACACACACACACAAAAAGCCCTGAGTTGAGTTTTTTTCCAGATATTAGTGTAGAATGAATGTTACCATGAATCACCTAAAACTTTATTTGAGATGTTAAACAAGATAAAAAGTTCTATTTAACTTAATTTAAGCTAACGGTAAAGCTGCGTCTCTATCAGTAGCTATCTGCTGCTGGTCAAGTGCGCTAGCAAGCTAACTAACATTAAGCTAAACATTATACTGTGTAATTTAAACAGTTTACTTTATGTATGTCACTGTCTCAGCGCATTAAACTCAGCTAGACAACAAGCGCTAACGTTTTACACTTTTTACACTTTATTACAATATCAGAATTCATTTTCAGAACATTTTACAGAAAAATAAATTGTATACTGTAGTAAATCGTGTGCTGTAGGCTACGTTTTGGCTGTGAGTCTTGGCACTAAAACGCTACACGTCCACGAGAGACAAACTACAAGCGTCACTCGCTAGTGTGAACACGGTCAGGAAACACACAAACACACACAAACACACACGATCAGAAATCTGAGAAATCTGAATTCCTCCTGCTGGATCGGGTTTCTAATCTGATTTAGTTTGGACGTGTGTATGTGGGTGTGTGTGTGTGGGTGTGTGTGTGTGTGTGTGTGTTTCCTCTTCACAAAAGGGAATCTCATAATCCTGTTTAGCAGACAAGAGAGAATGTTAAAGTCAGAGAGAGAGAGAGAAAGAGAGCCACAGAGAGATAGAGAGAATGTGAGAGACAGACAGTGAGATAGAGAGTGAGAGAGAGACAGGCAGAGAGACAGACAGGAAGAAGAAGACGAGCTGATGCTATTGTCTGCTTTCACAAAAGGTGCTGATGACACTGATTACTGCGTTCAAGCTCCTGTCAATCAAGAGAGATAGACAGACAGAAAGTGTGTGTGTGTGTTTTAAAGGTTTGCAGTTATATACATTAAACTCTACACCTCATCCGTCTCACTCTCATGGTCTCACTCTGTTCTTCACCTCAGATCACAACACTCACTAACACACACACACACACACACACACAGTAACTAGGGTCGGACTGTGCCACTTAATTCACACTTTGATGACATGAGAACTGTGTGTCTTGGAGACGCTCTGACGCACTTGTATAGTCCTTAGAGAGAACCACACACACACGCACGCACACACATACACACACACTGCCACATTTCCACAGCTGCTACCCATGAGGGCGTCTGATTGGCTGAGACAGGATGACAGCTGGACAGATGTTGCTTACACTCCATAATGTTGCTCACAATCCAACAGAACAAACACACACACGCACTCTCACACACACACGCACACACTCAATAACACTCACTACATAAAACTCAGAGCTCATAAAGAACGACCCAAGAGAGAGAGAGAGAGAGAGAGAGAGAGACAGATAGAAGAAGAGACAGATAGACAGACAGAGACATACGGAGAGACAAACAGATAGACGGAGAGACAGACGAAGAGACAGACAGAGAGACAGATTTTAGTGTCAGAGAGATAATCTAAGTTGACCTGCTTAGTTCAGCACACACACATACACACACACACAGAGCAGTTATCCTGCGCTGATCCTCACGCTCCTAATCACACACTCCATCTGCAAGAGATATAAATGACAGAGACAAGGGGTGGAGCTAAAGTCGCCTAGCAACCTGTCATTATCATGGAGAGTGGGACAAGGTTACACACACACACACGAACAGACACACATTTGCTCTTAGAGCTGTTGGCTTATTTCCACATGTCTGTTGCATTATAGTGTGTGTGTGTGTGTGTGTGTGTGTGTGTGTGTGTCCTTTTCCCACTAGTCAGCAACACTTCGTAGTTGGGAAACAGCAGCTGTGAGCCATGGCTATTACTGACTGTGTGTGTGTGTGTGTATGAACTTTGCACAGCATCATGTTGCAACTCATCGTCTCTGGAGTGTGTGTAAACAGGTTAAAATGTCCTAGTCTCACAGCTCTGTGACAAACACACACACACACACACACACACACCCTCTCATCATTCGGTTTTAAAGTGGCTTTTCCCTCACAGGTTTTGTTTTTGCTCACAGTTTGTGTTATTTTCTCAAATCAGCCGAATCAGAGTCAAGGTAGAGTCATGTCAGAAAGAGACACGTTAAAGACGCATCAGAGACACGTTAGAGAGATGACACTCACGTTAGAGGCATGTTAGAGGTGTTAGTCGTGTCAGAGACACGTCAGAGTCACGTCAGAGACGATTCAGAATCATGTTAGAGGTGTTAGAGTCAGGTCAGTGGTGTGTTAGTCATGTCAGAGACACAGAGACACGTTTGAATCACGTCAGAGACATGTTAGAGACACATCAGAGATAATTCAGAATCATGTTAGAGGTGTTAGAGTCACGTCAGAGAGACGATAGTCACGTTAGAAACGTGTTAGAGGTGTGTTAAAGGCATGTTAGAGAGAGTAATATCAGCCTGTTTCACTAGTTCTCTCGTTCCCAGAATCAGTGAGATCATCATTGTGAAGGACCAGCGCTGAATGTGTGTTAATCATCTCTGAAATCTGACTCCAACGTCTGCTCACAAACTTCAGAAAGAGTTTCAGTGTGAAACACGTTGTGTCGTCAAATAAAACACCAGTGCTTTGACTGAGAGAAGACGGAGAGAAGACTGAGAGGAGACTGGGAGGAGAAGGAGAGGAGACTAGGAAGAGACTGGGAGGAAACTGGGAGGAGATGGAGAGGAGACTGGAAGGAGATGAAGAGAATACAGAGAGGAGACTGGGAAGAGACAAAGAGGAGAAGGAGAGAAGATGGAGAAGAGACTGGGAGGAGATGGAGAGGAGACGGAGAGGAGATGGAGAGGAGACTGAGAGGAGATGGAGAGGAGACTGGGGGGAGATGGAGAGGAGACTGGGAGGAGATGGAGAGGAGACTGAGAGGAGATGGAGAGGAGACTGGGAGGAGATGGAGAGGAGACTGAGAGGAGATGGAGAGGAGACTGAGAGGAGATGGAGAGGAGACTGGGAGGAGATGGAGAGGAGACTGAGAGGAGATGGAGAGGAGACGGAGAGGAGATGGAGAGGAGACTGAGAGGAGATGGAGAGGAGACTGGGAGGAGACTGGGAGGAGATGGAGAGGAGACTGAGAGGAGACTGAGAGGAGATGGAGAGGAGACTGGGAGGAGATGGAGAGGAGACTGAGAGGAGATGGAGAGGAGACTGGGAGGAGATGGAGAGGAGACTGAGAGGAGATGGAGAGGAGACTGGGAGGAGATGGAGAGGAGACTGAGAGGAGATGGAGAGGAGACTGGGAGGAGATGGAGAGGAGACTGAGAGGAGATGGAGAGGAGACTGGGAGGAGATGGAGAGGAGACTGAGAGGAGATGGAGAGGAGACTGGGAGGAGATGGAGAGGAGACTGAGAGGAGATGGAGAGGAGACTGGGAGGAGATGGAGAGGAGACTGGGAGGAGATGGAGAGGAGACTGAGAGGAGATGGAGAGGAGACTGAGAGGAGATGGAGAGGAGATGGAGAGGAGATGGAGAGGAGATGGAGAGGAGATGGAGAGGAGACTGAGAGGAGATGGAGAGGAGATGGAGAGGAGACTGAGAGGAGATGGAGAGGAGACTGAGAGGAGAATGTTGTTGTTTTTGCTCTAGTCACATGTGAGGAAGATGAAACACAATCCCATTAATCACATAAAAAGCACAAGTGTTTATTTTCAGGCTGAACATGTGACACGACTCTTCTCAGGAGGGGACACGTCTGTAGTCCACGATTTCACCTCTCTGAGTTTTAGTTTTTTATTCATAGCCCGAGTTCAACAAGCAGAAAAAGAAACCCTACTCCTTACACAAGTTTTTATTTGGTGTGTGTGTGTGTTTATACATAACACACTCCACAGTGATGTTACACACCTCCATGTTTGTGAACCTCACCTCCTGCTGCACTACACACATCAGCCCAGGAGCCATCTGACTGACAGTGGAACGGTTTTACTAGTTGGTTTTACAGATGTGTGGAAATACTGAGGAACCTGAGTAAATCACAGTGCAGGGGGCGGAGCTTACTGAAACACTCGTGTGTGAAGTAATGAAGACGAACGCAACGCTGCTGTCTCAATGTCTGCAATTACACCGTGATGAAACACTGCTGAAACCTCCTGCAGAACATCTTCACACCTCTGTTCTGACACACACAGAGGCCACGCCTCCTTCACCCTGACACACACACAGAGGCCACGCCCCCTTCACTCTGACACACACAGAGGCTACGCCCCCTTTACTCTGACACACACAGAGGCCACGCCCCCTTCACTCTGACACACACAGAGGCCACACCTCCTTCACTCTGACACACACACAGAGGCCACACCTCCTTCACTCTGACACACACACAGAGGCCACACCTCCTTCACTCTGACACACAGAGGCCACACCTCCTTCACTCTGACACACACACAGAGGCCACACCTCCTTCACTCTGACACACACACAGAGGCCACACCTCATTCACTCTGACACACACAGAGGCCACGCCTCCTTCACTCTGACACACACACACAGAGGCCACACCTCCTTCAGTGGAATGACAGCTGGAGAACGAATGAGTGAATCAGATTTTAACGAGTGAATCAGTTTGACTCAGCTGAATATTACAGCAGATGACAGATGAATCTGCGCTGCAGGAAATTAGAGTTTTGCAATTCTAAAAATATTCATGAGTTTAATAAGACGAGCACGGATTCGCCCGAGGTGTATCAATCAATCAATGTGGACGTTTATCTCTGCGCTCGGATGGAGCCGCTTCAATAACACGCTCCCGAAAATGAAACGATCCATCAGCACCTGCAAGAGATACGGTCATGTGATCACCTGACGCATGTCCATCGCGCTGATCAGCACTGTTCAGACTGATCAGACTGTTCCTGTTCTCACTTACGTTATAGCAGCTATAAACACTCGTTCCCCAACCAGCCTCTCTTACTTCTCTCTTTTGAAGTTAATAAGAAAAAAACGCAGCTTGTCATGTTAACGAGAAAAGCGTAAACTCCTCTATCCTGACGACGTCGTAAAAAGTAGTTACAGTTTTACCTCTGACACTGGAGACTCCTTCCATAAACATTAAGTAAACATCTCCTTACAGAAAACAGCGCTATATCAACGGTTACACGTGTTTTTAAATCTGTTTATGTGCAGCGTCTGTAGTACAGTCCCTGTGAATCGGCTGTTGCTATAGAAACGATAACGTATTAGAACGAGTGCATTAATATAAACCTGCACTACTGTCAGAGCTGCTGTTCTAGTAAACTAATCAACACCTTCTGACCAATCACAATCCAGAATTCAACAGCACTGTGGTGTAAAGAACCATAACACACACCAACCAACCAATCAGAGACCAGGATTTTTCAGTACTGTGGTTTAATAACATTTTAAAAGATGAAGGAATACAGATTTTAAAGAGAGGAGATGGGAAATGAAGGGGCTTTCATATTCACACACACACACACACATACACACAGTTCTCTTCTGACCCACAAAACATCACACACAAACACTGATGAACAACAACAGTGTGTGTGTGTGTGTGTGTGTGTGCTGTTCGGTCCATAAATCAGCAGTTTATCTCTCTTATCTCCTGTTTTATGATGATCCACTTGAACACACATAACAACAAATAATTATAAGCAAACACACACACACACACACACACACGCTGTCACTTAATGATTCATTTGTATAAATACTGTATATAGCGTATATCATAAGTGCAGTGATGGCTTTATTCAAAAACATAGAAGAATAACAATAACAACAATAATTATTACTATTATTATCATCATCATCATCTAAAACATAAATACAAAAACTTTACAAAAAGGAAACAAAATCTAAAAAAAAAAAAAATCAATTACAATTTATCGCAATATTTATATCAAATCATACACACACACACACACACAAGGATGAAGGAAGGTTCTTACCATAAACTGCTTCTCTGCTCCTCTCTAGACCTCCATACAGCTCGGAGCGGCGCGCGACCTCACCTCACACACACTCTCGCACACACTCTCGCACACACACACTCGCAGGGGATTTAACACTCCGTCATTGCGTTAATAAAGTGTAATAAATAATCCGAGTCGAGGCGGGTTTTTATTCCTCTCTGTGCGGGGATGATAATTTCCTGTCTCGTGCCTGAAGCGGGGTTTACACTCCGGTCTGTGTGTCGGTTTAATCCGCGGAGAGTGTAACGGGAGTAACCGGTGTGTGTGTGAGCGCGCGCGCTGCTTCTCCCCTCCGCAGCTCCACTCTCTTCCAGCCGCTCCACCGGACTGACGGCGAAACCCGGAACCACCGCGGGTCTGGAGCCGCCGGGCCACGCCCACTGACCAATCAGCGCACGGCTGGATTTGCATATTCCCACGGGTCCGCCAATCACAGCGCGTTGAGGTCTGTTGCCACGGTGACGGTGTCAGCGTCCTGGACGTTCAGCTTACTACTGCACTACAGAGTACGCGTGAGGGGAAGAGTACACACTACAGCGAGTGTGCACTGTGTAGTGCGCTAGTGTGCACTGCGAGGGTCATTAGCCGGTTAGGAAAAGCGCACTTTATTAAGCGGAAGCCATTTTAAATGACATTTTATTACAGTCATACGTGTATTTAATACATGTACAGGTTTAAACACTTCAGTCAGAGTTTAAAGAAAAATAAATAGTTGAAAGATAATCATTTTAAATTTGTCCCACTGTGCCATGCTACTTCTCAACTTGAGGTGTGACGTCAAAGCAGCTTCACACTGAAGACGTAATACACAGACACTAATCACAGAGGAGATTTATATACGTACACGCGTAGCTTACGTTCACAACAACGAGCTCATCTTCTACGTACGTGTGTGTCACTGCAGCGTGATATTAGCGACAAGCAGTGTTCCAACTACATTCTCTCAATTCTATGGAAAATAGGGTGACGATGTCGAGAAACGACATACCCAAACAATTCACTCGAATGATTCGTCGGAACAATCCTAAGACGCCTGAGGTCCGACTTTTCTGCAATTCCCCACTCACAACTTAAAATTTCTACCTGTGATTGGTTCATTTCAGCTAGTTATGAAGGTATATATAGCTAAAACAATGAAAACGCTGGGGAGAGAAAGTGATAGTGTTTGCCCAAGATGGCGGCCCCAGCATCACTCCGGTGTTCAGCTACACACTGAAGTTCTGTTTAGATGACAGGAAGTCCCACTGTGTCATTTACACAAAAGATTTTAAGTGAAATAAACACAGTACAGGTACTGTAGTGTCGCAGCTCCAAATCTAAAGGCACTGAATCATTCCTTTAACTCACAGAGATGAAAATGATGGACAGATCTTCAGTACGGACGTGAAGAGCAGCTCCACAGCGAGAGGAAATAAAACTGTCCGGATATTAAAGCTGACGTGTTTAAAGAGGTGCTGTCCTGTTCCACTCAGCCCACGGGCAAATCACCAGCGTGTTCCTGCATCTGACACAAAGTGTTTAGTCTGCTGTATCCATAATTCATCAGTGTGTGTGTGTGTGTGTGTGTGAGAGAGAGAAAGAGAGAGAGACAGAGACACACACCTCCCTAAGCTCTGAGCTCACTGTGATCAGATTCACATCAAATCGAACATCCACAGATCTGCTAAGTCACTGTGCTATAATATTATAAACATCTTTCATTTTGTCATAATATACCTAGTGTGTGTGTGTGTGTGTGTGTGTGTGAGTGAGTGTGTTAGAGCAAAGATCTGCAGTTCTTCTTCAGGCAGCAGGTGGACTGAGACAAGGCCAAACTGATGACGAGGCTAAAGACGGATGTGGGGGTCGCTAATGCTAACGCTAATGCTAATGGTATGGTGCTTGGTGTCAGTCCTGCTAATAAAGTGCTGAACGCAGCAGCGCTCGAGGGGATTAGGACGAGGCCTGACGGAGCGCAGGAGGCCAGCACAGATTAACGCTCTGACAGAGCAGTAACACACACATGCTGCTGAAGTGATTAAAGCTGCAGTCAGGAACTCGGGCTAGTGCTCACTGAAGATAACACAACAGACACAAAATGGCTTCCTGGTTACTTTTGCGAAGTTGTGCAAATATAACGTTAACAAAACACACATTGTACACTTTGTGTTAATTTTGTTGTGTGGCAGAAATGCTGTGGCATTAGAAACCTGCACTCACACACTCACCTACGTCTCGTTTTAGACTTATTCAGCATGCCAGAAAGTTTGTCATTCTATAAAGCTTAAATTTGACCAATCAGAGACCTTCAGCACCACAAGCTCCGCCTCAATAGTTCCTGAGCCAAGAGGAACTAACTTCCTTTGTTCCTTAGTTCCTCTGGTTCCTCAGGAGCAGGAACTAACAAGCTTCCTGGAAATATGGCCCAAGAACTAAAATCAACCAGAGTTCCTGGAAGTCCCTGAAAAGGTTCCTGAGTTCCTGAAAAGGTTCCTATGGCTGGAAGCAAACAGGATCTAAGAAGTTTCCTAACATAACGTTCCTACAACGTTCTAATAACATCTGCTGTATTGATGGATTGGTTCTCAATGTTAGTAGAACACTGCTCATACAATGTTCCCAGTTATATGAAAACATTACAACAACAAACATTGAATGAATGTTGTAGGAATGTTTATAAAGGTTATATTCTCAGAATGACCAGAAAACCAAAAGTTCCTGGAAGCATAATGCTGAGAAAAGGTTCTGCTAATCTGAATGTGTTATAGCGAAGAAGTCAGGGACTCGCACGGCTCCATTTCCATTACTATTGTTTATATTAAAGATGAAGACATGAAGATAAAGTGTTTTTTTAAAAGAAATAATATAATAAAGAGATGGAGAAGAGGAAGAGTAGTTAACACTGACACTACAGGAGGTTAAGGCAGAGCGAGATGCTAAAGACGCTAACTCAGGGCTTGAAATACTGACGCTGAAGAAAATGAGACTCTCTCTCTCTCTCTCTCTCTCTCTCTCTCTCATCTGTAATTTCCGCTTTCTCTCCAACAGCTTTATAAGAAGTGTTCATCTGTCTCTGGCTAATGCGCTCTCCAGCGCTCGGGGCTGTGTCCGATTTCAATTTGCTCCCAAGCCGCAGTGAGAGGAGTTTAATTGAGCGAGTGTGCGACAGGCGAGGGGAATCGATGAAGGCCGAGGCGTGGGGAAAAGAGATAACATTGATTCAACCGCCATCGATAGAGCGAGAGAACGTGCACTGTCTGAGAGAGACTAGAATCTGAAACTGTGTCATGTGAATGAAGAGAGAGAGAGAGAGAGAGAGAGAGAGAGAGAGAGAGAGAAAGACAGAGACAGAGAGAGATGGATAGAAAGTCAGATAAAGTATGACAGAGAGCAGGAGAAGTGGCAGCAGAGGACACTGGGGACGTGGACTGATATAAAAGAGGAAAAAATAGAAGTGTGCATGAGATCTGTGGAGATATGAGTTACAGGGAAAGAAAGAAAAAGAAGAAAGGAAGGAAGGAGCAGAAAGAAAGAAAGAAAGAAAGAAAGAGTTGACAGTGTGTAAATTTATAGGTGTGAAAGTCGACAGTAGTGAGGATGAAATGTTAATTCAGTCAGAAACAGTTAGTTCCTCTCACTGTGATCCCGGACCCGTGTGTGTGTGTGTGTGATTTGTTCTTCACACTGTTAACGTAGCTGACAGCACACACACACACACACACACACACACACACACACACACACACAGGTGAGAGGAGGCAGTGAGGTGTTCAGGACAGAGTCAGTCCTCCATGTTGGATTGAGATCTGTTTACATCAGAGCGCTGCTGAGTTCTGATTGGTCAGAAAGTGTTGATTAATTTTCTAGAACAGCAGCTCTGACAGTTGTGCAGCTCTGAATCACAGGTTTATATTAAGAGGAATAATAAGAGGAATAAAGCTGTTTGGGACGTGTTGTTGGTACGTGTTGTTATATGCTTCATCACACCACCCCGTCGCTGATTATTTTAAAGTAAGAGCACAACACACACACAAAGCTGCTTCTCGACTAAAGTGAAGTTGCCAAAGAACAGATGAAGAACCTCAGACATGAAGAGAAATCTCTCTCTCTCTCTCTCTCTCTCTCTCTCTCTCTGTCAGTATCAGCTGTGTTGGACATGCTGCCAGTCGCACACTTGTCGTGTTATTCACAGTGTGTGTGTGTGAGTGTGTGTGTGAGTGTCAGCATCACACGCTGTTTTACAATAGAGCTGCGATTTCAAACTGACGCTGACGCACTGGTGCCACTGACAGCTCACTACACAAGACCCTCTACACTCTTCACTCTACACACACACACACACACACATCACTAATTGTTGTCATCTAATGACTAACATCAGATACTGACTCAGTGTTCTTTTCTCTCTACAGCTCTTAGCCAATCAGAGCTCTGCGTTTCTGGTCTAGTTTAGGTCAGTGAAGAATGATTTAGTCTTCTTGGAGAAAAGTCCTTAGTCAAAAAACATGTCTTAGCCAACGTTTTGCAAAAGTTTACACCCCCTCAAAACTTTTGCACTTATATATATTACGAGTATGAAAATGGGAAATTGTTGTGATGCAGTAAAAATCATGACATTGAGTAATTATTATATACGATGAATTTATCATATTGTTCTAACCCTGTAGCCTCTATAAAAAGGTACTAAACGGTACCTTTCCCTGTCACTGGAGTGGTACCATCAAGCACTATTAAATACTTTTAAAATTTAAAAGTAAAATTTAAGTTGCATACAGAGACTTTTCTCAGAGTAAAGCTGCACTACATGCACATTTCTAGATAAAAGATACACACTTGATGGCACCACTCTGGACCGCGGTACAGTTTAGTACCCTTTATTCAGAGAGTGTGTATGTGTTATCGTTTCTATAGTAACAGCTCATTCACAGGGACTTGTACAGTGAAGAATTCAAACAGCTGAGAGTACGACTGTTTATAGCTGCTGTAACCTAAGTGAGAACAGGAACTAACTTGTTTCACAGATGTTCCCCATCACTACATGCAACTAAAAATGGATAAAAAGTATGACATGTCGCTTCCTGTCCTTTATAGTCGCCATTTTGAGTATCATGTGTGATCCCATTACGACCAGTGAACCGTCTGCTCTCCTGATGATCTCTGAATCCGTGTGATGTTCATGTTCACTTCTGGAACGTGATTTTACACGCTGATGAGCAGAACATGAAAAACAGCCAATCTGTGTGATCTATATTTAATCTAATATGAGTGAAGTGAAGGTGCTTGAGGTTGGGAAATGGCCTGTGGGCGGGGCTTCGTGAGTAGACCAATCTCACACACAAACACACACACAAACACACACACACACACAAACACACACACACACAGCAGGGGAGAAGATGAAAAGTGTAATCAGAGGATGATGATGAAGATCTGACTACACACACAGGCTAGCCAGCTGCTGATTTAACCTTTACATCAGATTTAAATATTCTCTCTCTCTCTCTCTCTCTCTCTCACTCTTGCCGAAATCCATTTGTACTCTCTCCTCGTTCTCTCCTTCCTTCCCTTTCCCTGAATTTCCACAAACATACAGCTGCTCGTTCATGACTCCTCCAGTGCCTTCACTCAGCACAGACATTCTGCTGAATCCTCAATCTGTCTCTCCACTCGTCTGTCTCACTCTCTCCTATTCATCATCTCCAAACACATTCTTACGAGTTTAAAGCGCTGACACAAAACAACTGACTGTGAGATAAATCATGAGCTTATCATTTATTTCTAACATATATAAGTATATTAAAAACAGGAAAATGGTACAAAACCACATACTTCAAGTGTTTTATGAGGGAGCTGTTTTATGAGTGTCTCAGACAGATCACATCCTCTCTCTCTCTCTCTCTCTCTCTCTCTTTCTTCTTTCTGACCTTTCTGGAGCTCTCTGTCAGTCTGCATGCTGGAGGAGGAGGTGTGGAGGAGGTGTGGAGGTGAAGAGGAGGTGTGGAGGTGTAAAAGCGTCGCAGTCTCTGAGGCCTCCATCCATTTAACACCTAAAAATCAATTTGTGAGAAGCGGTGTGTCTCTCGCTCTGTAGCTATTATCATTCACTCTGCCCCTGCTCTCACACCACTTCACACTCTTTAATTAGGATTACACACACACACTTAAACAGAGAAGTGTGTGGGGTTCAGGTCATGAAACAGCCTCTGATGCTGAACTCTGAACATGAAGGATATAGAGAAGGACGATGAGACGCACCGGATCACTGCATCAGTACTAAGTTCCAGCACAATAGTTCCTGGTGTGTAGAAGAGTCCCTGCTCTCAGATACGAAACCAAAACCAGCCCCAGTTCCTCCACTGGAAATGTACCTGAAGCTCCTGAAATCTAGCGATCGCCCTTTAATTCAACATTAATACACAGTGTCTTCATGGATGTTTGGTCTTCACCAATGTTTCCACTGCGGGAAATTGTTCAGGCACTGAAGAACCATTCCAGGAACTACAGATGCATTTTCACAGCAGGAAATTTTTCATGGACCCAGGACATTTTCTCAAAAAACTCAAGAACTTTCTCAGGAAGCCAAAAAAAAAAAAAAAAACCATTAAGAATTTTTTCAGGAAATAGGGAGATTTTTCAAAAGCCCAAGAACTTTTTAGGAAACTTGGATTTAAAATAAATAAATAAATAAATAAATAAACAAACCTCAAGAACATTTTCAGGAAATCAGGATTTGAAAAGAAAAAAAAAAGCTTCAGGAAACCTGGAGAACCTCAGGAAACCTGGATTTAGAAATAAACAAAGAAACAAACAAACAAACAAATAAATAAATAAACCAAGATCAGGATTATATTCAGGATTTTTTTTTTTTCAAACCTAACTTGTTCAAGTCCCCAGGAATTCTTTTTTTAAAAACTTTCTCAGGAACCAGGAACTTTTTTAGAAACCCAATAAGGTTTTTCAGGAATATGTTTTAAAAAAGACTTTTTCAGGAATCCAGGGATTTTTTTTTTATCAGAAACCCAAGAACTTTTTCCAGGAAAACAGGAACATTTTCAAAAATCCAAAAAATTTTCATGAACTCATGATATTTTTCACAAAACCAGGAAGTTCTTTAGGAACTTTTCCAGGAACCCAAGAAATGAATCAAAAGCCCAAGAAATCTTCCATAAACTCAAGAAATCTTTTCATAAAAGGAATTTTACACACATTTCCAGTGAGGAACCGGTTTTGGTTTCAGTACTATAGTTTTTATTTCCCTTCTCCAGACTAGGAACTCTGTTAAAGATCAGGAACTATTGGGGTGGAACTCACCGTACTGAATGTTGCTGTTTGGTCAAACACTCAGTTCAGGACCAGCACTGTTACTCGCTGTTTCTAAGAAAAAACTGCCACTGAGCTGGTTTTATTAATCACTGGTCCTAAACTTTGGTGGGAACAAAGAACAGGAACTCATCAAGAACTGTTTGGTTCCACAAAATCGTAGTTCTTCCAAAAGTCCCAGAACTTCAGTGGATTTGCAACGTTTACTTGTTTTTATTAAAAAAAAAAAACAAAAAAAAACAGACCAATCCTGTACCCAGAACACACATTTTGGGCTAGTCTATAATCCAGTGCTAACATATAAAGAACACTGTGTTCTTTGAAAGACTAAAACATTCCACAACTCCTGGAAAACTCTGTCGTTTATCACTAAAAGCTAACAGTAATGTGTAACCTGAAGCTAATACCTGTAGACACTAGCTCAGTTGGTGGAGTGTGTAACCTGCTGACTAATAAATATTAAAGCTTTCCTTTAACCCGGTGTCTCTCTAACGCCGTGTTAGTGTTTAATGGAAGATCTGTGTTTTGGCTTTACACTCTGACACACAGATGTTGAGTCTACTGAGACACTTTGTAACCAGATGTTACGTATTAAACATGGACCCAGTGGTAAAAGTTCAGACATGCTAGCGTAGCTGACAGATGCTAAAACTACTTAAGTGGATTTCTAGAGATTTCTAGTCGTGCTAAATTCTAAAACATGTTAGCTTCCAGGCCCAGCCTCAGCGCCATCGCTAATGGCCAACACACAGCCGGCTTTCTGCTGACCCCGATGCTCTAACAGTTTCACTCAGCGCTGTTAGCACCTCCGCTACGAGTGTGAATGGCGGCAATCTGTTGCCCCGGCAACCGAATATCCTCCGGCTCCTAAAGAGTCCCGTCTTTATTATCTCTTATTTTATAATAGCTGAAAATGAGTGAAAATATCTCAGAGATCTTCATATGTAATTAATATTTATATACTGTTTCTATGATTTTACATATATGTTTATTGCTAATATTTTTAGCACAAATGTGTATAGCCACTCCCGTCTCTCTCTCTCTCTCTCTCTCTCTCTCTCTCTCTCTCTCTCTCTCTGTGTGTGTGTTAGTCTGCCTCTCTCACTCTCTCTGATCTCTAATAGAAAGTCTCTGAACAGATGGGACTGTATCACACACCGTCCTCTCAGCTCTCAGCTATTTTCCTCGTGCGTGTGTGAACTTCTCAGATTGCCTCGCTGGCCTTTCAGCTACATGCACTTCAAAGAAACACACATTCACACTCACACACACTCACAGTTTTTGCTCTATAAAAAAAATGACATAAGTGTTAACACACACTGCACACAGCACTGTTCTCTCACGTACAACAAACACAGATTTCATACTGGAACAGGGGGCTAAGTGCTAAGTGCTAAGTGCGCCCGGGGTCAAACTCCAATCTAATGCTAACATCCAACAGAAATGAGCAATGTTTCTTAATATCAACTACACCAGGAACAGATCTGCGTCACTGGAAGTATGTTATTGGTGACAAACTTTCCAAGAAAGGACTCACAAAGACAGGAGAGGAGAGAGGAGAGGAACGCACCGCTACACGTGTGAGACGCGGCGTGTCCCGTTTAGGATTTCCTGCATAACTTCCAGTTCAGTTCAAACCTGATGGTTAAAACGGCGTTTAAATTAAAGACGATTTATAAACCACAAAACCATCCATTCACTCCGAAGTTCCCACAGGAGGTTCATGTATCTAAGAGGAACCTCTTTAACCGTGGGACGCTCAGGGGTCTGTGAAGGATAGCCAGGGAAGTGAAAATCACAACATGGTATGTAGGGGTTTAGGGGTCCAAGCACCAAAGTCAACTCAGGCCTCGTGTGTTCAGGAATGGAAAGCGCTACGGCTCTGAAAATTTTACATAACATTCATGATCCATACTGAGGTAGTTTACGAGGTTCCTGGCTATAAAAAGTTTGAGAAGCCCTGCAGTAAAGACCTACCGTGTTCTTGTTTTGTAATGGAGTGATAAATCTGGTGATGTTTCCTGACGTTAGTGTTTTTCAGCTCATTGTGTTACGACTGATAAAGTGTTCTTGTGGAGCGAGAACAGTGTTGTGGTAGAATGCGAAGGTTTTGAGGTGTGTATGAAGTGTTTCGGTAGTTTCAGTGTATTTCGGGTGTGAGGTTGATGCCTGTGCTGAGCAGCGTGCTGCTGAAGTGAAAACTGTGTGGAGTTTTGAAAAAGTGAACACAGTAGAAATGAGAAATGTGTGTGTGTGTGTGTGTAGTTGTAAAAAACTGGAACAGCAAGCTAACACAAGCTAGCGCAATCTTTATAAACCCAGAGGAAGCTAATGTTAACCTGAAAATGTGTAGATGATTTATCGACTGTTTATGGCGGAAAAATGATCTGACAGAATAAAACGCGATGATTAATCACCATGGCAACCTGCTCCTTGATTGCGAGAAGCCCTGCTGAGCTCAGCACATGAAGGGGTTAACCGCTAATTACGACCAATCAGAGCCCCCGAGTGGTAATTAGTGGCCTAATGATAACGAGTGTGCAGTTGCCGTGGAGACGGTGATCTTTGAAGTGGCACTTTTTCCCCTTTAAAATGAAGAGCATTGGAGCGGGGGAGGGGAGGGGGAGGGGGAGGGGGAGGGGCAACATCAGACCCCTGAGTGCTAAACACACAACAACAACAAAAGCAGCAACCTGTGTGTGTGTGTGTGTGTGTGTGTGTGTGGGCGGTTATTGTTCCAGTACAGAGGAGGCTGATGAAATGGTGTTGAGTGGATCTCCCTCTCCCTCTATTTCTCAAAATCTCGCTCTCTATTTTCTGTCTCACCCTCTTTGTGTCTTTCTCTCTCTTTTGCTCTCTGTCTCACACTTTTCATTCTTCATGTGCATCTCTCGCTCTTTCTTTTTCCTTCTTTCTGTCTCTCTTTCTCTCGCTATCTGTCCCACTATCTCTTTTTTCCTCTCTTTCTTTCATTTTGTCTGTCTCACACATTTTGATTCTATCTCTCTCTATTTCTACCTATCTGTCTCGCCATCTCTCTTTTCCTCTCCGTCTCATATTTTCCTTCACCACATGTCTCTCTTTTTTGTTCTTTCTTTCCTTCTTTCTTTCTCCTCCTTTCTGTCTCACCTTCTGTGTATCATGCTCTCTGTCTTGGTATCTGTCTCACTACCTCCATCACTTTTTTCCTTCCCGTCTCTCAAAATCTTTGTCTCTGTTTTCTGTCTTCTTCTCTCTCTCCTTTCTGTGTCTCACCCTCAGCTAAATGATTTCTGCGGGATTAGTGAAGTGAAATGTCTGTAATGGCAAGTCGATGTTCTTGTTCGTCTTCGCTCAGAGGATCTGACACAGTGGGTTTTATCGTGTTAGTAAAATTGGGCTGAAATCAGCAGAATTACTTTATAACTGTAAACGTCTAAAGTTGTTAAAGCAGATTTTCACAATACAAAAGCTACCTGACACAGAGGGAAATGTGTTGAGCCCTGACTGTGTGTTTAAGCCGCCATGTTGTTGTGATGTCAGAGAACTCAAGTCAGCTGATGATTATGATTGATCATGATAATCTAGTGTTGCTGTGATTGACAGGGGAGAGCGTGTATGCCCCTCCCACACATGGCTGTGGCACTGACAGGACTGGAGCTCGCAATCTCAATATTTTATGAAGGAACAATCTGTGATTTATCTTCTGTATGTTTCATGCATCTGGGGATGAAATCCTGAACGTGACCCAACTGTGGCTCTGAGAATTTGTTTTTCAACTTTTGAACCAAATTTGTTTAAAGCTCCAAAAGTCTGTCCAAACCTGTAACAAATCAAATAAATCCTCACTTTCCTGATTCTTTGTACCTCAGTGAGAACTTTTGAATTGAAATGAAACTGGATGGGGTTTAGGTGCAGTTTGCTGATGACTCTTACCTGCAGGCCAAATACTCCAACACAGTTCAAGCCAATATTACAGAAATATTACAGAAATATTATAGAAATGTTACAGAAATATTACAGAAATATTACAGAAATGTTATAGAAATGTTACAGAAATATTCAAAAGGCCGTGTTCTGACACTGACACAAATTTCTGAGAGAACAACAGTACAGCACTGAAACATCTACACACGATCATTTACTGAAGCGCTAAAACATCTAACAGAGACTGTGTGGAGTTTCATATTTTATATTTTAATTCCTTTTAAAATTTCATGATGAAGAAAAATCTTAATTATTTCTCACAAAGAGGCCAAAACTCTGAATCTGTCACTAAACCATCTAGCAAATCAGTTGCTCTTGGTTTGCGTAAACAGGAGAGGAACATTTTCTTAAGAAGCACTTACACGCACACGCACACGCGCGCACACACACACACACGCACACACACAAGAGGGCCTGATTCCTACTTTACATCTCAGAATTGGACCTGTGTCAGTGCAGCGCTCATTTGTGTTTCAGAGTGTGCGTGAGTGTGTGTGTGTGAGTGAGTGTGTGTGTAGCTGATTTGCAAGGTGAAGCCTCCATCTGCCCCCCATTTGCCTGCAGGGGGTTTAGCAAGAGCGACACGGGCAAACGGAGCATGACGGTCACCACTCAAACACATGCACAGGCGCACACACACACACGCAAACACACACGGGCACACACACACGCAAACATACACGCGCAGACACTTGAACATCAAAAGACTTACATAATGCATCAGACACATGACACACACACACAGGCTGCACTATCCTTATCAAAGTGTGTGTGTGTGTGTGTGTCTATCCAATAAAAATAAAACAACTTGATGGATGATTTCATCATAATTTGTTTTTTTTTTACTTTTAATAAATCCTCTAACACACAAACTAACAGTAACACACACCAGTGGAGCTCAGAGCAGTGTGCAGATGAGACATGAGCAGGTTGGAGGAAATTAAACCTTCCCCTTTCATTGTAAACCTCTGTCCATCTCACACACACACGCACACACCCTTTGATAAGGATAGTGCAGCCTTTATGTGTGTGTGTGTGTGTGTGTGTGTGTGTGTGTGAGACCTTTGACGCCAGTTCGCAGCCCATCAAGCTCCATTAGTTTGCTGTTTGTCATAATCTAGAGATGAAGCTTAGGGAGACGACAGGAAATCAATACACACACAACTCGAGAGACTGCTGTTCTGTGTCTCACACACACACGCACATGCACGCACACACACACAGATAAAAAAATACACACACACACACACACACAAACACCCACACTCCAGTCCAAACAGTCGTTGAGTTAGACATACAGAGGTATTAATCAGAAGTGAGCTACATTTAGGGCCTGTGAGTGAGAGAAGTGAAGAGACAGAGAGAGGAAGGGTGTAGGGAATGATTTGATGATTTGGGACGAGGCCGCTCTGAGAGCACAGTAAAGTGACAGGACAATTAGAAGAAGGGTACAGGGAGTGATTTGGGACAAGGCCGCTCTGAGAATGCACTCTGGTTTCTTCCTGTTCTCATTTCTTTAAAACATCAAACACACCAAGTCGTAATGAAACCACACACACACACACACACACACACACACACACACACACACACACACACTGCATGAAAGAGAATTTTCTACACACAATCAAAGCCAAGATACATCAGAGCGAGCAGATGCTGCTGTGACATGTGTGTGTGTGTGTGTGTGTGTGTGTGTGTGTGTGTTTGTGTCTGTGAGTGTGAGAGAGAGAACGGGGACAGACTCAGCAGGTGTGTGTAAGTATGTGTGTGAAAGTAGGAGTGCATGTGTGTGTGTCTGTGGATATGAGAGAGAATTTAGAAGATGAAGTGTGTGTGTGTGTGTGTGTGTGTGTGTGTGACAGCTGGTAATGAGATCTTTTGATGTAGCTGATGAAGGAGAGGAACCAAGGCTCAAAGCCTGTAGAGGTGAGTGAGGTGAAGAGAGGCCAGGACACACACGCACACACACACACACACCTTCATCTTCACCTCATTAGTAGTGTGTACAATAACATGTGTCATTCTCATTAATGTTCATCTTTGTGTCTGAGCTTTGTGTGTGTGTGTGTGTGTGTGTGTGTGTGAAACCAATCTCATTCTGTCAGAAAAAACTTGTTTAAAATCGTATTAATAAAAATCTCTCGTTATTTTTTCTCATCACTTATTTTACTTGCTGTAGAATGTTTTAGACTCTCTCTGTCCCTTACACACACACACACACACACACACACACAAAGCTCAGACACAAAGATGTACGGCTGAAAATTACATCTAAACTTCACTCACCTCACATCTGGATAAGCTACTGTGTGTGTGTGAGTGTTTGTGTGTGTGTGTGTGTGTGTGTGTGTGTGTGTGTGTGAGAGAGAGAATTTAATACTAGTTACATTTGAATGTAATTTGAATCGGTATAAAGTGAAATGTTTCCTGAGGCATTTGTTAATCAAAGTGACAGAGAGTGTGTGTGTGTGTGTGTGTCGTTATGACTGAACTGCTCAGAGACACACGGCTAATAGTAGCGTGGAGCTAGAAACCCAATAATTAGCATCAGTGTGTTTTTATATGAAATCTGAATTTACACAGACAGAAAAAAAAAAAATTAAATATGATGAAGATGAAATCGCTCGCTTGTTTTAAACACTGAACAGACACAACACACGGGAAATTAACGTTATTTACTTTCTGTGATAGTGCTGTAGTGTAATGCTAATGATACAGCGTAAAGGCACTTATTATTGATATGAGATGTAATCCAGCCTCTGACCACTGTGATGTCATCATGGGCGGGTCAACAGAGGAAACTTCCAAGTACCCCTCTACAGAACAAAAAGTCTAGCTCCTCCTACCTAGGTGGAGTCCAGCCAAAATTCCAGGGGGAGGAGCTGGACCCAAAATTCCAGGGGGGAGGAGTTGGATCTGTTATAACTCCTCCTACCCATGCGGAGTCTAGACAAAAGTCCAGGGGGTGGAGCTGGACCTGATCTAGCTCCTCCTACCTGGGCAGAATCTACACAAAAGTCCAGGGCATGGAGACAACTCAGAGTGTTGGATAAGTGTGTTAATTGTTGTTTCGTGTTCTGCTTTATGTGGTTTAGGGGTTATGGGAAGAGTTGGATCAGGTCCAGCCCCACCCCCTGGACCTGTAGTTCTGCAGAGAGGACTATCTCAGAACTTCACCAGTTTACCTAGCATTAGCTAAGTCATTAGCATGAATTATACATTATAGATGTACTACACTTCAGTTGTCCACCTTTTGTTTGTGAGTGAGTAACTGGTACCAAGCGCTGACACTGGAGACTCCTTCCATAAACGTTAAATAAATTACATTAATAAAAACTTCACCATATCAACTTTTTTAAAATCCGTTTATGTCTGCCGTATCCATCCCTGAGAAGGAACTGTTACTACAGAAACGAAAACATATTAGAACGAGAGCGTTAAAATAAACCTGTGATTTGCAGCTGCACTACTGTCAGAAACTTAATCAACACCTCCTGACCAATCAGAATCCAGAATCGAACAGTGTTGTGGTTGTAGTACAGAACAGCGCTATGTTGATTATCAGTGATGGTGGTCAGATAACTGACAGCAGCAACAAGCACTTGAGGGTTATGGTTGTTAAACCTCTCATTACTCATCAAGAGTTTCCATGGTAACCACCTGTCCATTAATTAGTGCAGATTTATTTATCACAATATTCTGTTATACCAGTGTGTCATCTCAGTGCCATCAGTTTATATAAAGTCTGGAGTGGAATTTAAAAAAACCTTTGAGAGTTAAATGATAATTTCAAAAGATTCCCATCGTGTGTGTGTGTGTGTGTGTGTGTGTGTGTCATGGTCTACCAGTCGTGAGCTGCCTGAGTGTTTTGTCAGGTCTCTTCCTTCAGCCTCCACTCAATCCATATTTCATGGCAGGACATTATGTGCCGTGGCAACGGGCCACGAGGACCAATGAGGACGCAGCAGGGGGGCGCAGCTGTGCAGACCCATTTACCCAGAGGGCATTGCTGCTGCTGCTGCTGCATTTCCTGCCAAAGAGAGCCAGAAGGGGAGAGAGATGAACTTGCAGATCTAATCTACACACACACACACACACACACACACACACACACACACACACACGACACATTAACCTAATTAACCTTCCTGGCATACAGACGCCTAAACACACTACAGCTGGGAACTGTTTTTACTTAACCATCCAAAATATAATTCATTATTTAAAACTAAGTAATCTGAATGATGAAGTTCCACTTTTTAAAAGAAATATTTTATTGAAAGCTTTTTATTTTAAAAATATTTTAATATTTTAATCAGTATTTAAAAAAAAACACCCCTACTCCAATCTCAAAAAGCCATCTTTTAAACCAAGGGGCCAGCAATGATTTCCAAGTGATCCTCACCAAATTCTGCTTTCTCACTCTCTTTAAAAAATAATCTTGAAAAAATAATAAAGAGCTGTCTATCACGTGACTTTGTGGCTTTGTCACAATTTTATACAGAAAAAAGAACGGTGCTAAATAAGAGAAAAATGTGGAGGAAATATTGATTGGTGAGACACAAGCAGCGAAGATCATCTGTTCTGCAAAGAGAACTAGAGGTATAGTGAAAAGAAATTTATCTATTTTTATACTGTGCATTGTCAAAAAGTGTGTCATGCTTGTGTTTATTTTTGTTGTTGTTAACGACCATTTGAATATGACACACCAAATAATTTCTTATAAAAGCATTGTTATTATTTATTATTTGCTCTTGCTCTCCCACACTAATAGACAGATGATAAACTGGATTCAGGGATCTGCTGCGCATCAGAGCAAATGGATTTGAATTGTTCTTGGACTCTAGTCGCAGTGGGTTTCACTACATGATTCATCACTGAGAAAATTAAATGTTCTAGAAAAAGTCTTGAGAAAATCACATCATAGGGACTGGGAAATCCAGGCTAAAATCATGTATGTAACTAAACTAGTCATTAAGACCTGTTGCTGAGCTTCAGAAAAACTGGCCACAGAATCAGAATCAGCAAATCAGAAAGCAAGGTAAATATATCAGACCAAAAACTATGCAGAACAGGACAGAAACAAAAAAGGAGAAACACGACCATACATTTTTTTTTCACAATTTAGTTATAAGTAGTGAAAAACTAATCAACACCTTCTGACCAATCAGAATTCAGAATTCAACAGCGCTGTTGTATAAGACAGGATAAAATGAACACAGACATTTAGGCTGTGTGAGTTTTCCTTTCAGAAATGTCTCTAATTTAACACTCTTCACTCTGACAGTGAGCAGGTTGTTGCTTTAAGTGCAGAATCAAATAAAAATCGATGAAACCTCAGCGTAATTGGGAGCTTCTTCACCAAAAACCAATTGCTGAAAGCAGGGTGGAGAATAAGAGCTTTCACCAAAACGAGTCTGGACGACTTTAACCCTCCGCCCGACTCTGGGAGTGATCAGAAATCTAATACTGAAGGAAACGAGCCTCGACCTGATCACTCAGAGACGTGAGGGAGCTCAGCTCTTAGATCTAAAACAGAAATGCAGGTCTGAGGGAACTGCTGTAGTGGATGACTTTTTACTTCATAAACCTCACATTTACAGCTATACACAGATTTTCTCCTACTATGTTATAAGAAAACAACTCAGTTCAGGGCGGCTCATTACTTTAAAAAAGCACTGAAATAAACGTTTGCATGAATGTTTGCATACAAAATGTGTTGCCATAGCAGTAACATCACCATGTTCTTTCTGTCTATGTGTATCAACGACTCAAATGCAATCAGCACTAAAGTTAAAAAAAAGTATGCTGGATATATCCATTAAAACATCAAACAAAGACACACACACTGCAGTTTTAATCACAGGACGAGAGGACGACCAATTTGGATCGATGCGTCTCGCTGCATATCGACTTCTCCAGCTTTGAAACATCAAAGTGAACCAAAAACATGCCTCTGTGTGTGGAGGGTGCCATTAGTTAAATTCGTCGGGTCTGTGGAGAACGCAGCGGTGTTCCATTGAAATGCTGAGAACCAGCAGGGGAGCGGAGGACGAGTAAATCAATCCCCATCAGACGCGAGGGTTAAACGGATCGATGGACTTTAATCAATGCGTCTAATGGAAGGCTGATTTTTCTCAATGGGCTCGTGGAGGAGAGTGGATAGGACAGGACCCAGCCGTTTCCACCTGTCACCACCAATCACAGTCATGACAAGAACAGAGGATAATGAAATTAGTCCATTTGGACAGGTTTAGCTTCCCTCTCTTTCTCTCTGGGTTTGCAGATGGAGGGCAGATGGAGGGCTGGTGGTGGGTTTCCAGGCTTTTAAGGTCAACGGCACTCAGACGGATGGATTAAAAATGTAACAATGGATGCAAATAAATACAAATCCACTGGTTTCAGGACACAATGTCACTGGGAGTTAAAAAAAAAAAAACCCATAATGCACCTGGGGAGTGCATGAGTCCTGTGACGAGTGCTTAGAGAATGAGATCCACACTTAAACACTCCCACACAATAATAATGTGAATAATGTGATAATTTCAGAATTTTATCAAGCAGTTTAATGGAAAAGCAGCAAAAGCTGCCTGTCTGTGTGAAAATATTCACTTTGGGTTTGACATCGACATGCTTTTACACCTTTACCACATGTGTGTCTTGACTTACATTCACTCTAAAGAGCGACAAAGCAACAGTGATCCACATGGAGCCATGTTTTCAGTAAGAAAAACAAATCCAAATGCCTGGCTCCAAAGATTCCCCGGCAAGCGCGGGCAGACGTTTCTTCAGTCTCCCGCTCACAACAGTCTGGACTTTTCCCAGTCTACATCAGTCCAGTATCGGGTGATCCTGTGCCCACTGCAGCCCCAGACTCCTGTTCTGGGCTGACAGGAGTGGAACCCGATGTGGACGTCTGCCATCGTAGTCCATCTGCCTTAAGCTTCAACATGTTCTGAGCTGCTTTTCTGTTCAGCACGGTAGTAAAGAGTGATGATTTGAGTTACAATAGTCTTCCTGTCAGCTCAAACCAGTTTGGCCGTTCTCCTCTATCATCAACAAGGCGTTTCCGCCCACAAAATTGCCACTTGCTCAGTGTTTGTTTTTTTTCACACCATTCAGTAAACTCTATAGGCTGTTGTGTGTAAAAATCCCAGGAGATTTCTGAAATGCTCAAACCAACACCCACGCCACAGTCAAAGTCACTGAGATGTTTTTTTCCCCCATTCTGATGTTTGATGTGAACATTAACTGAAGCTCTTGACCTTTATCTGCATGATTTTGTACATTGTGCTGCCACCTGATTGGCTGCATATTTTCATGACCAGGTGTACAGGTGTACCTTCACACCTCAACTAACTACAACGAGAATAACAGCTGGTATACAGAATACTTGGCACCTAGTGTACTTCTTTTTAAGCGTACTTACAAATGATATCATGTATCAAGTGTGCTAGTGCACTTTTCTCCAAGTACTTCAAAAAAGTACACTAATGTACATAGCTTCAAATGTAATTAGACATGATAATACATGAAAAATAAAATGTACATCTCTCCACATGTACATTAGCACACTGTAGTAAATGGTTGTAATGGTTGTTGGATCATTTTGGGGTGTGCGTGTGTGTGTGTGTGTGTGTGTGTGTGTGCGTGTGTGTGTGTGTGTGCGCGTGTGGTGAAAGAGCCCTGAGTTAGTACCCGATTAGCATGAATCGGATCAGTGTGGCCGACCACACGGGAGCCTGAGCTCAACCACAGCATAGAGCTGGCACACACCAGGAAGAGGTCAACACACACACACACACACACACACACACAGTAACTCACACCTGCAGCAGCCATTATGGTGGTTTGACCGTTCACATCACACCTCTGTAGGGAAGAGGAAGGAAGAGAGGGCCAATTGGAGATGATGTCATCTCTCCCTGTGTGTGTGTGTGTGTGTGTGAGTGTGTGTGTGTGAGAGAGACACAATCCCATTTGTGGCTGTAGATGAGCTTTCCCGTATCTGAGCCAGAGATCAGCGAGACGCACGCTTCACATCATTTGCAATCGTTTCCTGTGACCTCCACTCATTCAAATAGCGACACACACTCTCTCTCTCACACACACACACACACACACACACATCTGTGTCATGTCAGGTCTCTGAGCCTTTACCCACAATTCCCTGGGGCTGCAGGCATTAAGACGAGGTAGATTAAAATGGACTCCAGTGTTACATTCGATATTCCTCAGTGTTCCTCTCACACACGCGTCAGAGCTGAGGGTCGGAATGAAGAAGAGGAAGGTGAAGATGATGAAGGAGAGATATACTGGATTTAAATGAATGAAATGAGCTTATGAGCTTATAATCTTTTTTCTCTGTCTCACACATACATACTTGAGCACATTAATAACAACATGTGATTTGCAGCTGCACTACAGTCAGTGCTGCTGTTACAGAAAATGAATCAACCTTCTGACCAATCAGAATCCAGTCTGTTTATCTAATCGTCTATTTATTCATCTGTTACAGCACGAGTGAAGAAGATAGTGTGTATTAAATAGAAAAACAGAGTGGTGGATTAAGTGTAGTGTGAGTGTGTAATTAAGGGCGTGTGTGTGCCCTGATTGGTCAGAGTGCAGGAATCTGTGGATGAGGGTTAAAATGGGAATGGTGCGAAGGGCTGATGGGATCCGGAGCAGTGGAAAATGTGACACGTGTTGATTTGGGTCACGGCTCGTCCTCCGGTTCTGATGGCCATCTGCTCCTGCAGCCACGGGGAGACGCGCTGACATTTTCCTCCTGTCGAGAGGCCACCATCAAACGGAAACGGCCCGGGGGGACGCGGAGCAGGGGTGGGGGGGGGACACGGCGGGGGGGACGTCCATATGCTGGACATGCACTACAGCACTACACGCCTGTTTCCTTACCCAGAACTCTCCCAGTATTTCCTCTGCTCACTGACACAGAATCCTAAAACACACACAGCGTCCTAAAACACACTTTACACTCAGGAGGACGTGTTAATGAGCTGATGAGCAGAATCAGGCGCGCTACAGCAGAACTTCTCTCATCTCCATAGCTGACTTTTAAAAAGGATTAAAAGATTATAATAAAACAGGAAGACAATCTGAAATGAAATCCCTAATCCACAGAAACGTAACAGGATGAACGTCAGCGCTGATGTTCACTGACAGAATCTGTACTGACAGAGTGAATGATGAGAAGGAGGGATGAAGAGATGTTTTAGAGGAGAAAAACCGACATGACAGAGGGAATGGTGAAAGGACAGAGACGATGAGGAGGAAACAGGAGGAATGTGTGTGATTTACAAACCTGAATTAATGAAATAATAAAGTTGTTGGTGTTGGAGTTTCTCCGCCTGGTAATATTCCCATTTTCCTGCCTTTCATCATTCCCAGCTTTTCCTTGCCTTGTGGCTTTCCTGACTTTTGTTTGCCTTTCGACTTTCACGCTTTTTCATGCCTTTCAACTCTTCCCCTTTGACTTTTCCTGCTTTTCCTTGCCTTTCTGACTTTCCCATTTTTCCTGGTCTTTCGAGTTTTCAGCTTTTCCCTGCCTTTCATCATTCCCAGTTTTCCCTGCCTTTCAACTTTCCAGATTTTTCCCTGCCTTTCAACTTTCCAGATTTTTCTCTGCCTTTCAACTCTTCCTCTTTTCCTAGCCTTTCAACTTTCAACTGTTTTTTTCTTTTGACTTTCCTGCTTTTCCCTGTCTTTCAAGTTTCCCAGCTTTTCCCAAACTTTTGACTTTCCTGCTTTTCTCTCTCTTTCATCTATCCTCACTTTTCCTTGTTTTTCATCTTTCCTGCTTTTCCTTTTAACTTTCCAACTTTTTCCCTGCCTTTCAATGTTCCTGCATTTCTCCTGCCTTTCATCATTCCTGTTTTTTTTTCCCCTGTATTTTGACTCTCCCAATTTTCTGCCTTTTTGGCTTTCCTGCTTTTCTCTGTCTTTTCGACTCTCACTCCTTTTCCGTGATGTTGCCGCAGGCGCAGGTGAAGATGTTAAAGGTCAGGTGTCATGACCCGGGACTACAGACGGTCGGAGGAGACACACAGAGGGACTGACGTTCACTCCTCTGTGTGGGAACTCACTCTGGCGGAGCGGGTCAGGGGTGAGGCATGAATATTAAAGATTATCATTTCTCTTCATTATGAATTCCTGCCTCAGAGGCACCACATCGATCACAAACACCGAACTACACACAACCGAGACACTGGCACTGCGGGAAGAAAACCCGAACCAACCCACCCGGAGAGAACGGAGAGAAGATTATCACTTCTCCTAATGAAGTTCTAATGAATCCACACACACACACAACATCAGTTACAAAAAAAACTAACCGTGAGTCTAAAAGAGAGAGAGAGAGAGAGAGAGAGAGAGAAAGAGAAAGAGAGGGAGAAAGAGAGAGAGAGAGAGAGCATGTGTAGTTTACACTCCCTGAAGCTACACACACTGTTTACACACTTGCCACGACAACAAAGAGCTTTACGACAGGTCTGGATTCCTTCCTGTAACACCTCTAACATCTCTCCATCCCAACAGTGTGTGTGTGTGTGTGTGTGTGTGTGTGTGTAACAATCAGTCACTCTCCTTCCCAAACTGCATCAATAACCCCTCCATAACAACCCCCTGTCTGTCTAGCCACCGTGAGTGGCCATCTGTGTGTGTGTGTGTGTGTGTGTGTACATGTGACAGGAGGAGGTGTAGACTGAGAGGGGTGTATGGGGGGTAATCAGGGCGACTCTGTCAGACTGCAGTGGTATTTAAATGCACATCTGTTCTCTCAGAAGGAGCAGGAAAACTCTTTCCACTTCCTGTCACAAAGAGAGCAAAATGAGGAGATCCATTTTCCCTGATTTGCCATTTTTCTGTCTTTTACCTGCTTTTCTAAAATTTCCCTGCCTTTCACATTTTCCCCAACTTTCCCCTGACTATCAACCTTTTCAGCTTTCTGTTATTGATTTTTTTCTCGCTTTTTCCAGATTTTCCCTAACTTTCGAATTTTTTCACACTTTCCTCTGACTTTAAATTGTCCTGCTTTTCTGTGCCGTTTGATTTCATTCCTGTTCTCTGCCTTAATAATTGTCCAGATTTTCCAGCCTGTTAAATTCCCCAGGTTTTCCCTGATTTTAGATTTTATAGCTTTTTTTTTCTGTGCCTTTTGACTTTTCTGACTTTCTTCTTTTTCTCTATATTCTTAAATTTCTCATTCTGATCTTTTCCTCCTGCATTTGTACCTTCCTGCTCTTTCTTCTTTCCCTTTTCCTCCTGGTTTGGCGACGCTGGTACAGGAAGCTGTTTTGAAGTGGATGAGAGTCTGATGAGAGTCTGATGAGAGTCTGATATTCCGTGTGAGACGCCTCTCTTCATGTCTTTATCAGGGACTGTATGAAGAGGTTGAAGGTCAATCTCAGCCTGTGATATAAACTTCTGATTTAAGTGGAAACACAGCCAGGTTAAAAACACGGGAACAGTCCGGACTCTCAATATTCCTCATGATTTTTACAATCCATCTACTAACGCACCGAGGCCAAGTCCTCGGTTTTAACAGTGCTGAGTTACAAAACAATGTAGAACTTATAAGCACAGACATCAGAAAGGAACATAAAAGAAAATCAATAAATAAAAACAACTAAAACACGACAATATTCCTAAACTGAAGAGACACTTACAAACCTGCTCTCTCTCTCTCTCTCTCTCTCTCTCTCTCTCTCTGTCTTTCTCTACTTGTGTTGCTCTGTTGGGGCCGTGTGTACATGTGTGTGTGTGTGTGTGTGTGTACGTGTGGATATGCCTGAATGCTTATTAAAGATGTCCCAGTTTTGTTTATTTTCTCTCTTTTCATTTTTGATGTGTGTCTGAAATTAGTAACATTTGTTGTTGCTGCTGATGCCTCAGCTTGTGTGTGTGCGTGCATGTGTGTGTGTGTGTAAAGTGGGTCATTGCGGCAGTGTGTGTGTGTATATAATGATTTTCTGAGGCAGTGAATACATTAATAACAGCATTAAGCCTCAGTTCAGTGTTTTTATTCCATCAAACACAAACACAGTTTTATTCACTAAGTCCTCTTCATTCAGGAGAAATGATTAAACCCGGGGACTAATCCCCACTCAGCTGTGTGACAAATCCTCATCTGGAACTGAACATCTATCTCAATATCCTGTTCTCTACAGTTTTACACCATCATGACACCACATACACACACACTGACTCTCTGATTACACTCCTCTGTATGTGTGTGTGTGTGTGTGTGTGTGTGTGTGTGTGTGAGAGAGAGAGATTTTTATCTCCAGCCAGTAGGATCTCACTGTCCTGCATTTACATCAGTGAACACTGAAGATACAATGCTAATTTGTTTCACAAAAATGCGACCACATGGATACACACACTCTCTCAAACCGGCGCACACATGCAAAACACACACACGTGCACATACGCACACACACACACACACACACATGTACAAACACTCCTCCGCCTCGTGTGCACAAGCATGGTGGAGGACATTGCGTTCCTTTTAAAGCACAAACATTGATCCAGGTAGCGTTTATTTAAAGAGTCAGTACTGATTTCAAAGTTTTAATCACACACACACACACACACACAGAGACTCTCACTCTCTCTCTCTCTCTCTCTCTCTCTCAATCTCTCTCATCCTGAAATTAAAAACAGCAAGACTTCTCATGAATCAAACATGGCACGTAGCTGGAGAGTCTTAATCCTCACACACACACACACACACACACACACAGCGCCTCTTACCCTAGCTACACCCTCAACAGGGGTCAAAGGTCAACCACACGGGTCAAGATGCTGTCTCCTGTCCTGGTCAGGTCACGCTGGAGCTCTCTGTGAAAGAAAGAGAGAATGATGTAGAGAAGATAGATGCTGCTGTGATGAGAAAATGAGAAGTGGATTAAAGACACGAGATGATCCTGACAAGACGCTGACGCAATCCCAGAATGCACCGAGGTGTAAAAGCTCACAACGGGCTCATGTCAAGGAAACTGGATTTGTGCACAGAGGTCACGGAGGTCACGCTGATGATCACGGGACACACATCTTCACCCAGATTCACTTCACCTCAGTGTTTAGAGGTTCAACAGCAGCACTCGCTACACCTGACATCACACCGAAACACAAACACAACCCTGTGTTCAGACGAGCGTGAACGCCGACGCTGATCAGGGATTAGTCTGAACACGTCCGCAACAACGTCCTCAACACGTCCTCTACGTGAAAAATCATACACGTGTACAAAACAGAGCAAACCTTCCCCCAAAAAACAGACTTTATTAAACTGAATTCTGGATTCTGATTGGTCAGAAGGTGTTGATTAATTTCTTATCACACTTGTTCTAATTCATCATCGTTTCTATAGTAACGGCTCATCCCCAGTAACTTCGCTTCATCACACCACCCCATTGTTGATTGTTTTCCTACAACAGAGTGTTTTATTCCTCACGCACTCAGGTGTGTGATTCTGTAGCGAGGGAACTGTAATACGAGGGTTTGTCAGTGAGGCAGAGGGGAAAAGCTCTAACTGCTCTAATTGATTCATGTTCCAGCAGTAATGACTCGACTCTGCTCCCACTACAGGACGTAATTAAAAGGCGGCGTGCTGACGAAGGAGCTTTTTATTTCATTTTGGAGGGGAATTTCGCTGAGGTGTGTGCAGGAGGGGTTTGCCTTACTGCTGACCACATTTATCATCACACACACACACACACACACACACACACAGAGGCATGAACATCAACACACTCCCCGAGGCCAATCACATGGAGACGGAAAGTCACATTACAGCGTCTGAGAACAAATCCCGTTTATTTAAACACAGTAAATATCACAACGTCTGGATTAACAGCTTTAACTGAAGTCGTTCTGAAAGAAACAAACTCGAAATCTGGTTAATAATCTCTCAGAACAGGAGGAGGATCCTTCTGAGGGACACCATTAAAGGTCCACAGAACCCTTTCTCAGGATGTGTTTTTTTTTGTTTTTACCTTTTTCTGTTTGCACACTATAAAAACTCACAAGAAAAACTCTATAATAGCTATACAATATACAATACATATACAATAGCTAGCTGTTCTTAGTGTCATATAGGTAAAAAAATGATGTCGCAATACACTGTGTGTATGTGAATGTATATATATATATATATATATACACATATATAAAACAATTACAATCTCTGGAAGCGAATGATTTTATGATAAAGGTTTAAAATTGTAAAATGACATCATTTTTGACATTAATATTTTTTAATATATAATATAGATTAATTTCATTGGTTTTGCTGGCAGTTTGTAAACACACTGATATACTGTAATACATATCGTGTAGCAGTGATATGATATTTTGGTCATATCGTCCAGCCCTTACTATGCCGATCCTTTAAGAGCTTTTAGTTTGTCGCTCTGAAGGAGAACAGGTTTTCTCAATCCTGATCTCACAGGGCTTGAAGTGAAACGCTTCTATGAAGCGATGAAATATGAACTAACCAAGAAACGTTCAAGGGAGCATTTTGTTTTCAATTCTGAACATCTTATAAGTATAAAGCACTGCTGGGAAATTTAAATAGCATAAAAAACGTGATGATGGTTTTGTAAGCCAAAGTGCAGCTTGATGCAAAGTACACTCACACACACACACAAACACACACACGTGTGGAATCTGAGCTGTCCTCTCGACCACAGCTGTTAAAATCCTGCTCGCATTTCAAACCCAATATTGCTGCAGGAGCAGACTCGGCCCTGAGAGAGGCTCGTATAGCCACCACATCATCATCATCACCATCATCATCACCGTCTTCATCATCACTCCTGTGTGTGTGTGTGTGTGTGTTAATTGATCGCCCACAGGAGGCAGAGGTAAGACTATCCTAAACCCGCAGTGAGGTGAGGCAGGAGCACGTCACACACCGAGCAGCATCCTGTCGCACTCACAACATCCTCACAGAATCCCTGTGAGGGAAAAACCTCCGGAATGAACCGCTCCAGCTTTCAGGAGGTTTAATGGTGGAAAAAAAGCTGCGGTGGCTAATGAGAGGGTGCAAACGTGGAAAAAAAACAGATATGTGACCTTTCTAATTACAGGCTTTCACACATCACTGGTGAGCCGAGTGGACCGGACTTCCCCTTTAATACGGAGTCATGGTGGAATAACTGTAGTTATCAGCCTGCACGCTGAAGTGTCCCTGCTCACAACCAGCAGCTCCTAATCTCCCTAAGAGCACAGCCACTGAACCCATCGCCTTATCTACGGCTCGGCTCCGGAATACAAGTGGAAATGAGGAGCTTTTTTTTTCTGGTTGTCAATTCTTCATCAGTCTCTCTCTTTTTATCACTCCATCTCCGGCGCATTCATAAGTCATCCTCATCCGTCGTTTCTGACAGCTGCTCCTGAGTGTGTGTGAGTGTGTGTGTGTGTGTATGTGAGTGAGTGAGTGCCAGCTTTCAGACCCCAGCAGGAGGGGAAGAGGACGGCTCTTTCACGCTTTCCTAATGTGTAATTAGTGAGCGTTTTGGAGCGCTGCCGTCCGCGCCTGAAATTAGCCGCCTTTTATTAATCAGGCGACGAGGCACAAAGGCACGCTGGGTCTCCCTGTAATCTCCCGCTAAATGTTTTTCTTAATTACACACGGGGAAGCGGGGCGGAGGAGTGTGTGTGTGTGCGTGTGTGTGTGAGTGATGGAGGAGAGCTCTATTAGTGTTCTTTATTACTGAAAATGTGCCACTACATCACCATCAACCCCATCTCTCTCACACACACACACTATATATACATATATATTAAAATAATAAAGTCACAAACCTACAGAAATTGTGTATCAGCACAAAACTATGAGGTTCTTCATCATCTTTACAGTTAAATCATCTCCTTTTTCCCCTCGAAGAAGAAAGATTCACAAAGAAGAAAATAACCTCACTGATGTCAGTGTCTGATTCAGCAATGAAATGAGAAAGGTGTGAAAACGTGAGCTAATGCTAACTAATGACAGCTGAATTGCTAATCTCTCACATGTTAGCTAGCAATCTAACTGAGAGCTAATAGTTATTTCAGGATTTCATATGGCTCAGCACTCTTCCATAAACCCCAGCTGTGTAGACTCATGACTGATAATCACAATGAAAAAAAATGGGGGAAAGTTCAAGGGGGTGTGAATACTTATGTAACACACTGGAAGTACATTTTAGTTTTGTTTATCGCCATTCAGATGCTCATCATCTTATTGGAGAGAAATGTGGAAGCTTGACAGACTCATGGATTTATCCAAGGCATCGGGAATGCAGGGGAATTTAGGCTAGAGAGGACAACACACACACACACTCACTACACTACACGCTACGTAAACGAGCATCTCCTCACCTGCAGACTGAGACACATCATCATCATCATCAGTGTAATTAACCCTGACAGACGAGTCTCTGGAGTGAACATCAATAATCATCTGACTTTAAATCTCAATCACTTCATCCTGCGCCTAGGATGAGGACGAGGACGAGGACGAGGAAGGATGGAGAAGATGTACATGTCTGCTGGAAACGCCAAGGATTGAATGTAGTCATAAAATATACACTTACGACTCTGTTTACAGTCACGTTTACATTCTATTCAAAATACACCGATTTATTAAAGGGCGTGTGTAAAAATGTGCAAAAAAAAGAATTTATAATTATGAGCGTGTGGTTTGGTGTGTTTCTGATTAAAATTACAAAATCCATTATTAAAGTACTCCTAACTGATGATCTGTGATGAAAATGATCAATTAACATTCAAAGAAACGTTTATCTACATGCTAGCTAGATGTATCGTTAGCTACCTAGCTTGGCGTCTGTGTTTCCGAGTTGCCTAGCAACAGTGTTCTCGTGACTTGAT